>NW_024871131.1:0-20000 GCF_019054845.1 Dipodomys spectabilis | reverse complement strand
AGCTGGGTGCTGGTGACTCGCACCTGTCATCCTAGCTACTCAGGAGCCTGAGAGTTGAGGGTCACAGTTCAAGCTCAGGTCCTGAGTTCAAGCTCCAGGACAAGTGTATGCACACACATACATGTGCACACAGACACACACACACACACACAGAGATACACACACACACATACACAAACACAAACACAGATACCAGAAGTGAAGGTGTGACACCAAATGGTAAAACACTGAGCTTCTATTCTGAGCTCATGGTCAGCACCCAGGCCCTGTGTTCAACCCCAAAACCTAGCCATCCGTGGCCAAACTAGGAGAGGTCAAAGGTTTCAAAACTTGATGAGCATCATCAGCCCCAAATGACAGGGAGCATTGTGATATTACACATGTGCTTAGATTTAGCAAGCTTCCAGAAACCAAGGAAGCCACCGTTGTCAATAATGAATCATTTCATTATGTTCAGCTCCCTTGTTTTCTGCCAAAAGGACCCTTGAAATAATTGTAGCAGGTTATTTTAACACTGGAACACAGTCTGAAAAAGACAGGATAAATGCAGGGAACTTGGCCTGCCAAGGGAGGTGGCACAAATGAAGGTTTCCTGTCAAAACAGCAATGGGAGAGAGATAGCTTGGGGTATAAAGACGCCTTTTTCTCCTGGCCTTTATAGCCAGCCCACACTCCTCCTCACTAATTGGCCTGGATGGAGTTGTTTATTACACAGCTGTACTGGAGTGAGGCCTTTTGTCTGCCTGTTCCAACAATGAGGCAGACTTCCTCCAGCACCCTGGGGTGTGCAGAAAACCTCAGGCTACACTGGGAACAGTGAGGGGAGCCCCGGAACATGCACTATCTTAAAAGCACCGTCTGTGGTTTGAAATCATTTTATTCAAAGCAAATTTTCTAGCTTGATGACTTTCATCATAGGGACTCTGGACCTTTACCGATAGAAATGCATGCATACATACATGGGGAAACATGGAGTTACTTGTTTTTTATTTTGCTTTTTTTTGGCAGGTCCAGGGGTTGTATTATGAGCCTAGGCACTGTCCCTGAGGTCCTTTTGTTCAAGGGTAGCTCTCTTTCCTTGAGCCACAGCCCCACTCATGACGAGTTTTTATTCCTTTGATCCCTCAGAAATAAGAGTGCTGTGGACTTTCCTGTCCTGGCTGAATTCAAACTGGCATTCTCTACCTCCCAGACTCCTGATGAACTAGGATTACAGGCAGGAACAAATGACACCTGGCTTTCTTTTCTTCTTGTTCTTTTTTTCATTATGACAAACTGAAATATTCACAGTGTCATTCTAATGGTTTGCATTTTGAAGTAAACTACCCAGGCCTGGAGTTCCAATGCCTGGACTGCCACCTACAAATGGAGGGAGATCTTGAGAAAGTCTTTCCTGTTCATGTGAATGTTTAATGGAGTGTTATGAAAGTAACAATTGAATTTGCAGTTAGTTCATGATTGTTTTATAGAAGGCCACACAAAAATTATTGGAGTATGTCTTCCATTTTAGCTATTTTGTATAATTCTCCCAATTAAAGAATACTAACTACTTTTACATTAATGCTTTAATAAGTATTCAACAATGATACTTCATTAAATGGAGGCATAATTTAATAATAATTCATAATATATATAACTTAATATCCTCACACTGTCTCTCTCTCATATATATTACAAACTACACATCTATTTATCTATCTATAACTATATCTATATCCATATCAATATCTACACCTATATCTTTATCTATCAACCACTACTCTGGCTTGTTTCCAGGTTCTCAGAACTGGTTGGCAGCTCAGTTTGCCAAAGGCTTTTGTACTACAACTGATCTTTCATGAATTGGGCATTGTGGGCTGTGAGTTCAAATCCCAGCATGGCCAAAATTTTGTATGTGGAGTCAGAAGCCAATTCATGGCCAAAATTTTGTATGTGGAGTCAGAAGCCAATTTTTACACATTTTTTTCCTTTTCTATGAAAGTCCTGGGTCTCAGTATGATGTATAATCCATATTCAAATAAATCCATGTTATAAGATTAAATAAATGTTATATATGTAATAATACTAAATAAAATAAAAAATATGGGTAATAAATGTCATATGGAGTAAACCCATGTATGTAAATAGATTTCATATATGAATATTATTTTTTTCAGGGCTGGGGCTTGAATTGGGCCCTGGAAACTGGACTGAAATTCTTGTCTTCAATGACGGTGAGCTTCCTCTCCCCCACTGCCACAGTTACCCAGACCCTGAGTTCAAATCCCAGGCCAGCCAGAAAAATGGTGCAAATTCCAAGCCAGGGCCTTAATTTTTTTTGGCCAGGCCTGGGGCTTGAACTCAGCTCGTGGTAACTCTTCCTCACCTTCCTCATCTTAGGCTGAGGTGCAGCCTCTGGACCCACAGCCCATCCTGAGATCCTAGGACCCGAATTCAAATCTTGGGACTGGCAAAAAAAAGTGCTGGGAAGGTAGCTCAGTAATAGAGTAGTAATAGAGTCCTTGCCTTGCATGCATAAGGCCATGGATTCGATTCCTCAGTACCACATAAGCAGAAACAAGCCAGAAGTAGTGCTATGGCTCAAGTGGTAGAGCGATAGCATTGAGCTGAAGAGTTGAGGGACAGCACCGAGACCCAGAGTTCTGACCCCAAAACCAAAAAGAAAAAAGAAGAAAAGAGAGGGGTAAAAAAGGAGAAGGTTAAAACTGGGAAGTATCAGAGGCGGTTTTACATTGTTTTTTCCTTTGCATTGCAAGCAGGGCTCGGAAAGTGTAAATGACCTTGCACTGCTGAATTTTGGTGGGCTATCTGGGAAGCCATAACCCAAACCAGAAACCTAGGCCTGGGGTATGAATCCCAGGACTCCCACCTATGAATGGTAGGATATCCTAAGAAATGCATTCCGATATACATTCTTATGAATGGAATGTTGTAAAGTAACAATTACATTAGTGTATGATTATATTATAAAATTATACACAATAACTATACTATATTGAAATTTTCAATTAATAATTTGTTATGTATTCAACCATTATATTTCAATACAGGAAGGAATGATTTATTGATAATTGGTAGTAATATAATATATATAATTAAATAATATACAGACATCTCTCTCTTGTTTTATACATACATACACATATATATACATATATATATATGTTACAATCTACATATCTATTTCTACACTTGTCATTCCTGGAGCTCAGTGGTAGAATGCTCGCCTCGAATGTATGAAGACCTGGGTTCAATTCCACACTATTACATGCACGGATAACCCGGAAGTAGTGCTGTCAAGCAGTTGAGCACTGGCTTTGAGCATGAAAGCTTAGGGACTGTGTCTAGGCCCTTACTCAAGCCCCAGGACTGGAACCAAAAACAAGTTAGAATGTTCTGACTGCAATTATAGAAAGGCAGGATTTCAAATACCTCATCACAGAGCAAGCTGGGAGTCTGAAACTGACAGCTGTCATCTAACCTGACTTAACCAGAGGTCAATAGCTGCAGCCCAGCATCATGGAACCAGACACTGCTGGCTCACCCCTAGCTGCTCAGGGGGTGAGATCAGACACTGGAGGTTGAAAACTCAGCCCTGGAAGGAAGTCTGGTAGACTCTGAGCTGTGCCTGAAAGTGAAAGAGATCTATCCTTGAGGAAAAGATCTTAGGACAGTACCTCCAACCTATGAGTGAAATCCCTGAGGCTGATGACTCTCCCCCACAAAACACCCCCTAAACCATTAGATGTGAACTTGTGAGGTTTGTGACGTGTATTTGAAAGAATGGTGATACTGAAGAAAGTACCCTAATTCTAATGACAATTTGTGGGATATAGCTATGTGATGAGTCCTTCCTGGGGTGCTGGGTGTTGAGTAATTCTCGATTGTCCATGGGGTACTGAGTGCTGAATCCTTCACAAGGTGCTATGTGCTAAGTCCTTCACAAGTTTTATTCTTTCATCTGGTCTTATAAGAGCTACACAAGTAAGATGAATGTGCAGATGAGAAAGTTGAGGCTCAGATATGTCCCCAAGGCAGGGACAAATTTATGTATGTACTAAACTCTAGTGACTTGTCTCCTGCAGAAAATTGTTTTGGTTTAGGTTACTCCATCATGAACCTTGAACTCAGAGCATAGATGCTGACTTTCTTCTTGGGCTCATGGCTAATTTTCTACCATGCTGAGCCAAGGACCCACTTGCAGCAAAGTGTCATGGCTTAGATGTCTTTAGCTGAGGTCTATCATTCTGCCTGCTCAGGAAGCTGAGGATCTCATTTCAAAACTATCCCAGATGACAGTCCAAAGTCAGCCTTGGCAGGAAATTCCTTGAGATGGTTATCTCCAATAAACCACCAGAAAGCCTGAAGGGGCATTGTAGCTCAAGTGGTAGTGTGCTAGACTGAGATGAAGAGCTCAGAGACAGCACCCAGGCCCAGACTTCAACTCCTCCAACTTAAAAGAAAAGAAAGAAAGAAACCTGAAGTGGAGTGCTGGGAATGTTTCTTAAGGGTAGACTGCTTTGTGTGTGTGAAACCCTGGGTTTGAATCCTCAGTACCACATCCCTAGAAAAAAAGCCTGAAGTGGCTTTGTGGCTCAAGTGGTAGAGTACTGGCCTTATACAGGAGAAACTCAGGTACAATGGTTAGGTCCATAGTTCAATCACCAGGACGGTGTATGGACGCACGCGCGCGCATACACACACACACACACACACACACACACACACACGGAGGCACCGTTGCCAATAATGAATCAATTCATTTTGTTCAGCTCCCTAATTGCCTAACAGAATGACAGTTGAATTAATGGTAGCAGTTTGTTTCAACACTGAAACATAGTCTTACAAAGACAGGATGAGTGTAGGGAACTTGGTCTGCCATGCAGTTGGCACAAATGAAAGCTTCCAGTCAAAACAGAGCACAGGGGAGAGAGATTGCTTGGGGTACAAAGAGGCCTTTTTCTCCTAACCTTAACAGCCTGGGCACACTCATCCTCACTAATTGGCTTGGATGAATTGTTTGTTACCCCGATGCACAGGAGTGAGGCTTTTTGTCTGCCTGTTCCAACAATGAGGCAGATTTCCTCCAGCAGCCTGGGGTATGGAGACCCCCTCAGGTTAACTGGGAACAGTGAGGGGAGCCCCAGAACATGCACTGTCTTGAATGCACACTCTGTGCTAAGAAATCATTCTATTCAAAGCAAATTTCCTAGCTAGGTGCCTTTCTTCATAGCAACTCTGGATCTTCACAAATTCAAATACATGTATACATACACAGACACATGGAGTTACTGGCTCTTTTTTTGTGGCAGGTCCTGAGGCTGGAACGGTGAGTCTAGACATTTTCCCTGATCTCCTTTTGCTCAAGGAAGTATTTTATTGTGTCCTAAATCATGATTACCCTAGGTTGGGATGCAGCTTTTATACCCACAGATGATCCAGGGATCCTAGGACCCGAGTTCAATTCCCAGCACTGGCAAAAATACAGTAAACCAACAAAAATGGATGAGGAAAAACCAGGTAATTTTACACAACAGGTTTACTTTTGTTTACTTAGCACTGTGACCCTCCTGGGGCTCAATGACTTGGCTTGAAAATTGTACGTGACCTTGCATGGATGAAGGCTGGGGGGCTGTCAGTGAAGCATCATTCCAACCCAGATACCTAGGCCCTGAGATCGATCCTAGGCCTGCCACCTCCACATGGCTGAAGATCTTAAGAAACTTGTTCCTATCTATAGGAACACTAATAGAATATTTGAAATGTACTAACTGAATTACTAATTAGATAGTCATTCCAGTATAAGATTGTATGCAATTAATATAGGTCATTGATTAATTCTTTATTACATATTCTACCGTGATTAATTAATGGAGGCATAATTTTAGACCAAATAATTGGTAGTAATAGAATATGTTGGATTAGATATTGGAATCTACATAAATATCTGTCTCTCTCTGTATACCTTTGTAGATGCATATACATATGTTAATATACACACACATGCACGCTCACACACACACAAACACACACACACACACTGCAATCTAAACATCTATCTTTTTATATATTGGCCATTCCTAGGCTTGATCTCAGGTCCTCAAATGTGCCCACCAATTTCACTTGCATCAGACTGGTGTGCTAACATTTACCCTTTCATGAAGTGGGCCTGTTAGACCCTGAGTTCAAGGCACAGAACTGGCAAAAACTTAATCCTGTTGGAAAAGCCAATTGTCCCACTTTTTTTCCTTATCGGTGAAAGTCCTGGGCCTCAGGAATGATGTAGAATACATAAGCAAATCTATGTCTTATGTAATAGGATGCAAAAAATGTTATATGTGTAATCATACTCACTCAAATGCATAATAAACAAATAAAATATAAAAAATGAATACACTAACCGCAACATGCAATAAACATGTGCATGTAAATATAAATCATGTATTTAAAATGTATACGAATATTATTTTTGAATGCAGGCCCTAGGAACAGGCCTTTCTTTATTGTCTTCCAGCATGATGATTATCCCATCCCCGAATGTGCTGCAGATTTCCCCAGACCCTGAGTTCAAATCCCAGATCTTGCAGAAAAAATGGCAAGAATTATAAGCCACGGATCCTCATAATATTTTAAATATTTTTAATGTATGTTTTTTTTATTTTGTCAGGCACAGGGCTTGAACTCAGGTAGTGGCAATTCTACCTCAGCTTTGATCACTCTAGGCTGGGGTGCAGCCACTGGACCCACAGCTGCTGATGGGATCCTAGACACTCAGGCCTTTCAGGGAAAACAATGCACAGAAAAAATGTGGCCTTTTTACATTTTCTTCCTTTGCACGGTGACCTTCCTGGATCTGAATGACAATATTGCAAAGGGTACTTCCCCTTGCATTGCTGAAGCTTGGCAGACTATTAGGGAAGCCATAGGCCCAAGTGGCAACATAAGATCTGACCAACCAATGGCAGGAAATACTAAGAAACTGGTTTCCATCCAAAGGAATAACAATGGATTCTTGTCAATGTCACAGTTGAATGAGTTGATCATTAATGATGCTCCTATAAAATTAGACAGCATGTTTTCACGAGTCTGATTGATTTTATTTTTGAAGCATTAAAATAATATTATTATTTACAGGAATGCAATAATTTCAGAACACTGGTTGATTTCATTAATAGTGTAAGGATGAAAACAATAACATTAATTACATGGACGCATAATAAATACCCAAGAATTGGTAGGAATGTAGTCTATATAACTAAATAATGTATAGACATCTCTGGCACTGTATAAAGATACATATTTATTAGTGTACTGTAATCTGCATGTCAATCTGTTCATATTTTTTTAACTCCTGGGCTCAATCTCAGGTCCTGAGAACAGCCTGTCAGCTCAGTTTGCCCCAGGAGGGCGTGTTCACACTCACCCCTTCATGAATTTGGCCCTGAAGGCCATGAGTTCAGAAACCAGCACTCCCAAACAATGAATCCTTGAGTAAGAAGCTGATGCTGACACGTTTTCCTTTTCTGTGAATGTCCTGGGTGTCAGGTATGAAGTGGAATACATATGCAGGCCTATATCCTATGTAATCAATGTAACCAATGTTCTATGTGCCATAATAGTCAATAAAATAAATGATCAATACTTAAATAAAACAAAAAAAATAAAATAACTACACTGAATGCAATATGGAGTCATCGTATGTATATAAATATAAATCATATATGTAAATTGTACATGAATAGGTGGGGATCGATTTCAGGCCTAAGGAACAGACTTGAATTTGTTGACTTCAAGGAGACCAGATTCCCCTTCCTACACAGTACAACAGTGTTACCCAAACCATGAGTTCAAATCCCAGTCCTGGCAGAAAAATGGCACCTTTATAGTATGTGAGGCACAATTCTTAGGTATTTCATTATTCCTCCATTTTATGAATGTGATTGTTTAAATGCTTAATAAAGTATTGAATAACATCGGTTAGTGTCCTATAATATAATTATGTATAATTTTATCCTAGAATCATTCAAGAACTGCCCATTCAATCATGACATACATCCAATCCCATTTGTATTCATATAGATATGAATGAGTGTCTTAGGATCTCCTGCCATTTGGAGGTGGCAGGACCAGGATTCCAACTGTGGGCTCCAGCTCCCACCATTTAAACCCAAGGATAGGGAACTCACTGGTCTGTCCAAGAACATCAGCAAGACCAATGATTAGGCAGGCACCAGTGGCTCTCAACAGTCCTCCTTGACGTTTACAAGGCTGTGATGGGAGGATCATGTTCAAAGTCACCCTCAGGAGGAAAGTCCTTGAGACCCCTGTCCAACTTCAGTGCCAACAAAGCCAGAAGCCCTGTGGCTCCAGTGGTAGAGGGATAGCCTTGAGCAAAAGCAGCTCAGAGACTGTGCCCAGATCCTGAGTTCAAGGTTCAGGACTGGCAACAAACAGAAATAAACAAAAATCTGTGCAGCCATCCAGCTAAAGCGGTCTCCCTCTTGTCCCCAACTGAATGGGACAGATTTCCCTGAGAAAATGGCTGGGAGAGCCCCTGTCAACTTGACTCTGCCCATGCTGATTGCATCACATCATGTTTCTTTCTGACCAATGGGATACAAGAATGGTGGCAACGCCCACATTCCATGATGCCTGGTAGCACCTGGATTCCCTCTTTTAGTACACCACTACCAGCAGTTAAAGAAGGTAGAGGTGGCTGAGTGTTGAGCAAGAGATTCAAGGTAACTTTAGAGAATAGTAGGAAATTGACATGTCCCTGCCCCCTCACCCCTTCTGTGGTGCTGGATTTCAAATCGCAGCCGGCCTAAGGCCCTGACCTGGTCCCTGCCACTGGTCCTCTGCTCTGGGCCCATGTGTCTGCCATGCCACCACCATCCTTGCTCGCTCTACCTGGATCAGCTGCCAACAGCATCTCCCAGCAGCACAGGTGAGTGACCGCCCCAACACCATTCCCAACGTGGGTCAGAAACCCCTCTGAGAGCACCATGATTCCCTGCTTGTTTCTTCTCCCTGGCTCTGAGAAGCCACCTTTCTGTCTTGTGCATTTCTGAGAAACAAACAATATATGCTCAGGCTGGGCTGAGCTCCGGTCGTCCTCCTATCTGTGACATGTATGCTCCACCAGGCCTGGTCCTCTGTAGTTGGGATGGTAGACATGTAGAGCCATGCTCAGTCATCATTTAGATGGATTATCACAAACTGTTAGTCCATGGCAGCCGATTCTTGACCACAGATAAAGCTCTGGGTAGGGCCACAACCATCGGAACTCAGTTTCTTCACAGGACAGTTGTGAGGAAACAAGGGATTTATATAGAGAGATCTCTGGAACATGGCTAGGCACAGAGGGAGTGGCCTTCAGGTAGTGTTCTCGACAATTCTGTGAGCATATGACAGGCAGATACCTGGAAAGGGCTCAGGTGGCCCCTGTTATTAATGGGGCAACAGGTGTGGGATTATGAAACAAAACATGGCTCTCTTTCATCATTACCCTATCCCCATGAGGAAGGGTATCCTTCACTGTGTTGAGTTTTGCAACTGGGGCAAACAAGGCATGGAGATGCTGGGTGACCTACTTATGACCTCAAGTTCACAGGAAGCTAGGCCTGAGTTCTATACCATGCTTCCTAGTTAAATGGATGCTATTCAGTCCCCTTTTTGTAGTAGGAAGTCCACTTCTTGTCAGTCATGGGGCTTGAACTCTAGGTCTGGGCGCTATTCAGGAGATCCTCAGCTCAAGACTAGCGCTCTACCACTTGAGCCCACAGCACCACTTCCAGTTTTCTGGCGGATCTTTGGAGATAAGAGTCTCACAGACTTTCCTTCCTGGGCTGGCTATGAACAATGATCCTCATTTCTCAGACTCCTGTGTAGTTGGGATTAGAGTTCTTAGCCACCGGCACAGGGCTTAAGTGTACTTCTCACTTTCTTTCTCCCTCTCTCTCACATGAACTGGTTGAATGTGTGCTGGAGGAGGTGGCTCATTGTCTCCATGTGGCTAGAACCCATGGTGGCCCTCTCATTCCGGAGGTGGGCTGTGGGTCAGGAGCTGTCTCGCTCAGCCTGTTGAAACAGCTCCATGACATAAGCCCCTCTGTACCCTAGCTAGACCATGACGGTTATTCATTTTCCATCCAGCTTTATTGGACTTCTCATATTGTATTGTTTTCTACATCATTTTCTAGCACCTGGCCAAAATTATGATACATAGTTACAGAATCAAAATGTAATGCCTTCTTAAGAAATTCATTTAGGGTTCTGGGAATGTGGCTTCATGGTACGGTGATTGCCTAGCATGCATGAAACCCTGGGTTCAATTCCCCAGTACCACATAAACAGAAAAACACTGGAAGCGGTGCTGTGCCTCAAGTGGTAGAGTGCTAGCCTTGAGGAAAAAAAAAAAGCTCAGGAATAATGCCCTAGCCCTGAGTTTAAGCCCCTGGACTAGCAATAATAAAAAAAAAAGTATTCAAATATTTTTTCATTCATGTGACTGTTTCTAATATATTTATAAGATGATTTCTTTGTTGCTTTGTATGTCCCCCCGACAGGATATAACCTCTGCTTTCACTGTATTTAATGTTAGTATAATTTGTGGAGGGGAATGGAAAAAAACAAATCATTTAAATAGGGATACAGATGGACCCATTGCAAAAACGAGAAATACAAGTCGTTATGTTCAAAAACGAACTTTACAATTTTGGCGGGGGGGGGGCGGTGTAGATGGGGGGGATGTTAAGGGATAGGAAGGGGAAACAAAGGAGGAGGCAACAATACTTGTTAAGAAATGTACTCATTATCTTGCCCATGTAATTTTAACTCCTCTGTACAGTATTTTCACAATTAAAAAAACCATTTAGTTAGTAAATGCAAAATAAAGAAACCATACTTTGAATATATAATTGCTCCTTCCATACTGACACCTGACAATAGTCCCTTATTCATGTACTTTACTTATAATAATATACTCTGTTAAAAAAAAGCTTTGGTCATTAGGTCAAAGCAACTAATGCCAGGAATGTGCTTAGATGTCAGGTGAAGATTAATTCTGGAAATTCAAAGATTCCAGGATTTTGTGTGGTTACTGCTAATCACAGAGAGAAGGATAGTCTAAGTGACATTTGGAAATCTTTTTGGTCAATCATGGTACCACTTTTGACAGAATAGAAGGAATAACTCGATGGAAGGAATAAATTATAGTAACTACGGTGTACCAGAAACTGTTCTAGAGAACCATTTTTTTTATTGAAGAACTAGTTATCAACTAAGCTTATTCCTCATTGCCTTTAGCATTCTAAATCTCTTAGGCTAGTTCTTAATATCTGTGTAATAAATGTATCTCCTTCTATGCTGTTCTTTCCTATTCAATCTCCTTGGCTTTCTAAAAATCTCAGTCTTTCTATTTTTCTCTATGAACATTTCCTGATACTAAATACACCTATACAGATGGCAGTGGATGCTAATGTAAGGGTCCCATGAGTCATTAATGTAACAACATGGAAAAGGAAGACATATTTATTGCTACCTCAATTTTTCTGAAAAGCTGACATGTCATCATTTGGTTCAAATTTCCATGCTTTGTCTACATAGTATCATTCAGTGCACATAAAGACATATATGAGCCAGGTGCTGATGGTTCATGCCTGTAATCCTAGCTACTCAGGAGGTTGAGACCAGAGGATTGTGGTTCAAAACCAGCCTGGTCAGGAAAGTCTATGAGACCCTTATCTTCAATTAACAACCACAATCCCAGAAGTGGTGCTGGACCTAAAGTTGTAGAGTGCTCAACTTGAGTTGAAGAGCTGAGGAACAGTGCCCAGGATCAGAGTTCAATCCCCACGACCAACAAAAAAAGTGAAATGTGACTTTAAGCTTCCACAAAAGGAATGACAACTTCAATAATCTTCCCAAGCAGAAAAAATAATTCCAAAATGATTCAGTGTACCTACTTTTGCTGAATTATTTAAGTTATGGCTTTTTTGATGGACATATTCTCTTCTTTTAAAAATTGTCAAATATTAGCTTTACAATAAATTTCATCTAATATTTCTCATTTCAAAAGAGAAGTCTTTACAGTTGATATCACATAGCTTTCTTACTATCTTAGTTCAAAGTCAACCCAGGCAGAAGAGTCTGTCAAACTCTTATCTCTAATTAAACACCCGAAATCCAGAAGTGGAGTTTTGGCTCAACAGTAGAGTATTGGCTTTGGAGGCAGGTGGGCAGAAAAGGCAACTGTTCAATGACAGGGTCCAGCCTCTGGGTTCAAGCCCCACAACCAGCACAAACTAAACAAACAAGCAAACAAAAGCAACACAGATATTTCTTTGGGACCCTCCTTAAAAGAGTACTCCTTTAAGAGAAGAGGCTCCTTTTGCTGATCATACTCACTGGATCCTGCTTTTTGGAATCCTTATTGCTAAGGAGAACTCAGGACCAGACTAAGGAATTGATAACTGACTCCTGCAACAAGAGGATCATCTCAGGAGTGAAATATCCACACATAAGGCACTTTAAAACTTCTATGTCTTTGTTTCTTTGCAGTAGAACACTTTTAAAGCAACGCTATTTCTTTTTGTTCTATGCTGGCCTTCAAATAACACATTATTTCTTTTTGTAATTATCAACTGAAGTTTACAGAAAAGTTTTATATGAGTAAAGAACACACTCGAAAAAGTCAGGGACAGAGTTTCCTTCAAGCCTTGGGATTGTTTTCTTGTACAGTAAAAAGGAAAACACATATTAACTTGAACTTTGTCATTCCTCTATGTTCCATTCCTCTCCTGGGATCAGTTTCCACATCCAGTAACCGTTACTTCCAGTAAAAACAAATGGTGCTGCTTGAGGTATAATGAACAGGATTCATTGTAGGGTACAATTGAATTCAACATACTTGTAAATAAATGTAACATACACCATCAGCAGAAGCAGGGACAAGAACCACATGATCATTTGTATGGATGTAGAAATAGCTTTTAATAAGCTCCAATACCTCTTTATGATTAAAAGGTCTGAGAAGCTAGGAATGCATGCAACTTCCCTCAATATAATACAGAGTATGCGTATGACAAAGCATGTACCTAACAGTGGACACATGAAGACATTAAAATCTGGAATGAAGTCTAGACTAAAACTCTCCTACACAGCTCTTTAAAAACCACTTGACCCACAACTATTTTAGTCTAGACTAAAACTCTTCTACACAGCTCTTCAAAAACCACTTGACCCACAACTATTTTTCTATTTTTCTAATAAAACAATTGCTAATACCAGAAAAGTCTTATTAATTTTGTCTGCATCTGTTGCTTAAAGTTTTGTGATAAGCTGGGCTTCTCAATGAACTCTAAAGCAGAAATATTTGTCTTGGAGTCTGTGGATGCTTTAAACCTGTGGTTTAATTCACAATGTTACATTAAATGATTTAAGGGTTTTGTATCATTTCAAACATTTGTGGTGTAATGAATGATCTTTGTTAAACATGTATTCTGTAAAGTGCCATAGTCTTTTTATGTGTAGTGTATTTAAATATATATATTATATAAAATACATACACAGATTTGTGTGAAAGATGTGCAATAACAAAGGTGTATGTATGTATATATTGGTTGTTTTTTTTTTTTTTGGAAACTGGACAGGAGTCGAAATGGGGTGTTTCTGTTTTGGCAGAGGAGAATCACACATTTTTTACCTGCATGGCCTATTCATTAGCGTTAAACAATTTTAATGCTACACAAATCTTATGTGAAGAAATGACTGGTATGAACTCATTTTCTCTTAGGTCTAAAATAAAATAATCACTCTATGTGAGTGAAGCCAGACACAGTTAATGCTAGTCTTTCATGTGAAATGTGAAGCTCCCATGTTGCCTTTTTCTGTTGGTGTGATAACTAGTAATTAGTACATTCTCACTAAGGAGCTATTTCTTAACATAGACCATGTTAATGCTATACCACTGTTTAAAGGGCTAATCTCATACCTTCTTAGCCCTGAGTATGGCTTAGAATGGAGTTCTCTGTGCAATAACTTTTGGCCACTGGAAATCCCTAGCCTCCAGTTGTGTTTGGGTACCAATGAATCAATTGGCCCCAAGAGTTGAAGGGATGACTGGGATTTCAACTGAGACTGTGGTGAAACTCCTCCCAAGGCTGAGGGGGTCAAGAGGCGCTTTGGAGGAACTTGGCACCATTTGAAATTGAGTAGCCACTTGAGCCAAATATAAAATTGTATTTACAGGTGACAGACTCAATTTGAGCCTTTAAATTTGTGGTTATTCTATTGTAAAGTAATATGTTGTTTGTCTAGCATTTATTAGATTTTTATGCATATGTATTTTCACAATGTGCCCCTCAGTTTGAATTAAACCAGATTTTGAAAACTCAAAAAATAATAAAATAAAAGCTGGACTGAGACAAGGATGTCCACTCTCTATACTACTCTTCCATATAGTAGTGGACATTCTAGCAAGAGCAATAGGCAAGAGAAAAACATAAAGGGGATCCAAATAGGGAAGAAGTAAAATGATCCCTTTGTACAGATGAAATGATCCTGTATTTAAAGACCCTATACCTTCCTTCCTCAAGTTAGTAAAGGTGTTGCTAACCTTTAGCAGTGTAGCAAGGGTATTAAACCCACAAGAATCAGTAGTCTTTCTGTGTTACCAACAATGGGAACATCCAGGTTGAAATCCAAAAAACAAACCTCAAAATCAAATCAAATCTAAACAAAACAAAAACAACAAAACTAGGAATTAATTTAACCAAAAATGTGAAGGACCTCTACTGTGAAAATTTTAAAAATATAAAAAGGGAAATTGAAGGAGATTCAAGGAAATGCAAAATCTTTCAATGCTTTCACAAATAACATTGTGAAAACTGCACTACTGCCTCAAACAATTGACAATGCACTACCCATCAAAATCCCAACAATATTCTTCAATGCAATAGAGAAAGCAATCCAAATTTAATATGAAATTACAGAATTACAGATGAAAAAATAGGCTTAGAAATGAACTCATGGGCCTATAGTCATCTTACACACACACACACACACACACACACACACACACACACACACACACACACACACAAACACACAATGGAATTCTATTCACCCATTAGAAGGGATGACTTTTCACCAGTCTTAAGGAAAATGAAAGTTTTGGGAAAATTATATTAAGAGAAAGGAATGCAGACTCAGAAAAATACAGGTTTCATGGATTCATTCATTTATGGTAGCTAGAAGGTGCCTACAAATCTACAAGACAGATTCTACCTCTTCCCAGTTAGAATGGCCATTATCAAGAAAACTAATAATAGCAAATGCTGCTGTGGGTGTAGCCAATTGGGAACCTCCCTGGGCTGGCTTTGAACCATGATCCTCAGATCTCAGCCTCCTGAGTAGTTAGGATTACAGGCGTGAGCCACCAGCACCTGGCTCCAATTGGGAACTCTATTACACTGTTGGTGGGAAGTTAAACTTGTTCAACCCCTCTGGAATGCAGTATGGAGTTTCCTCAAAAAGCTAAACATAGATCTCTCGTATAACCCTGTAATTCCCCTCACGGGCAGTAATCCAATAAATAAACAAGCTCACATACAAGCATAACCATGTTCAAGGCCCAGGCCCAGAGTTCAAGGACTGGAAAAAAATGTTACCACTGCTGGTATTTGATCCCGAAAATATGTACTTTTTGACATAAGATAACAAATCATTATATTTGCAGTAGCTAGGACAGGATTTAAATGTTGTGGGTGATAAAATGCCTTCTTTGTTGAATGTTAGGAAAAGATGTAGGAAGTCCAACAAAAGGGAGATTTTTTTTTTGGTGTTGGTCGAGGGGCTTTAAGTCTGGGCTCTTCAACTCAAGGTCAGTGCTCTTCATCTTGAGCCACGGTACCACTCCTGCTTTTCTGGTGTTTAAATGGAGATAAGAGGCTCAGGGGCTTTCCTGCCAGGCTGGCTCTGAAAAGCAGTCCTCAGTTCTCAGCTTCCTGAGTAGCTAGGATTACAGCTGTGAGCCTTTGGCACCAGGCTAAAAATGGGAGATTTTTATAAAAGAAAATCCCCCTCTTCATCTATGTCTAAAGCTCAGATATCACTATTAGAACACATCACCCTCAACTCATTGCATCAGACATTTGTAAATTTTCTCTTTTCCTTCATGTGGGAATACTGCAGTAAATATCAACTCAGCAGTGGGACTGGATCAATTGTTTGGTAATTGCTAGCACCTAAATCAGAAACTGTTACATCAAAACAAATGAAACCCTCCTTTGGAATGTTTTTTTCTCTTTTTATTACAAATCTGTGCTTGATTCCTTCATAATGTGATATTGGACCTCATAACAGAGTGATGACATTTTCTTTCTCTTCAGCAATTGGCCTTCTCCTACATGTGGTCAAATATTTAAGGATGCAAAGATTTCCATTGATAATTCATTAAGCTGACCTCTAAGAGAGTGCACTTTTCTGGAAGTTGGTCTGCTGTTTTGTTCTTATATGCACAGGCTTTCTAAGATTTATTTGCTCTACAAGGAACTGTATTTTCCAATCTTCGTGTGACCAATTTTAGTCTCTCTGATCAGTCTTTTGACCCTCTCTCTGAAGTCTCATTTCAGTCTGCCTCATAAAAATATATTCGTTATCAGCTAAATGACTCTCAGCTTCTGTATTTTGCCTGACTTCATGTAGGCTGTGATAGTTGCCCTGAGTGGCTGTGCCTACTGGAGTTTTGTTTTGTTTTGTTTTGTTTTTAGAGGTCTAGGATCACTATTCAAGGTAGTAGCTTCTCTGGGCACCATTGATCCCCAGGCCTAGAGTCAATGGGTTTTTCTCCTAAAGATACAAAGAACAGCTGAATAAATTCCTGTTTTAATTGTCTCAAAATGAGGCAATCGGGCATCCTTGCAAAGCCATGGATAATCCAATGTAACCACTTACAAAAAATGGTCTATCAAGATGGCTTTTCAAGGTTGACTGTCAAAAATGTTCATTTACAAGTCACCACCATAAAACAGATCACATCCCTGGGAGCAGACTTTTGGAAGGAAGGTACCCCTTCCTTCCTTCTCTTATGATAGACCAAACCATAATATTCTGCAGTTGTGGTCAGACTTGAGCACATTTTCCCTAGAATATTCTGTAGTGTAAAAGAGGAACAACTATCAAAATAAAGGTGAAAATACTTGTCCACTACACACTGATTTATCTTTTTTATATCTGTTGTTATCTTCTTTACTTCAAACATATGGATAATTTAAACTTGGGATTAGACAAGTGGCAAAATATTAATATAATAAACATTCAGTTTACTTTTATATATCCAATATAATACACTTAACCCTTTATGGAAAATTAAATCCAATTGTAGAAACAATGGCAGAAATATAAAATAATCCTCAATATGTATAATCAAGCACCCATACACCATCAACTATCTACTCAGAAATTCAGTCTCTCTATAAATATTTATTTGGTAGAAAACAATAAAAATTTAATTAATGAATGTGACTTTTAAGTATCATCTGAAACACTCCTCATATATATAATTGTATATAATTTTATAGATGTTACCTAGGTAGAAATTTAACATGCATGTAGAAATCAAATTTCCACAATTTAAGCTAGATGAGAGGAGTCAAACTCTGATGTACTGTGTGGTGTGAATATTACCACAGTGCTGAACCCTTCCATCTAATACCAAGTCATGTGCAATAATTTATTATTTGATGTTAAGATGAGTGCTAAGTGTAGAACACATTTTGAATTATTACATTAATTCACAGAAATGAAACAATATTGATATGTTATTTTTTAAAATTCTAATGCTTCTCAATTGTACAATTCATGAAATATATTATTAAACTTAGTTGCACTTTCTTTTCTATAGCTACTGAAATTAAAATTATATATTAAATATTCAATATTAAGAAATCAATAATAAGTAACCTATTTTTAAAATGATATACTATTAAACTGTGATTTGAAGTGTAGTTCTTATAAGTTGTGAGGTAAAAAAACATTACTAGAATTATTAGTAATATTTTTTTAACTTACCAGCTTGTTATTTGTTTAATAATTGTGTCATTTTTTTATTCTTGGTCCATGTAATCTCTTCACCTTAATTGTTTAGTTTTCTATTTTATCTCTATTGGTTTACTGATTGTGCATTTTGTTTTCCCTATTTACTGACTGACATGAGGCTAAAAATCTGTATGCAAGTTTATTACTTCTTATGTTAAAGTCAAATTACTGCTCCCCACAGCTGTTTTATTCTTCTTTGTATAGTACAGTATTTCCCCCACTCACATCTCCTGTATTGCTGCTTGCTATCATGTATTTTATGTTTTTTATTTAAATTTTATTGTCAAGTTAATGTACAGAGGGGTTATAGTTTCATAAGTAAGATAATGAATTCATTTCTTTTATAACTTGTTATCCCTTCCCCTATTTTTCTCCCTCTTCCATCCCAATGCCCCCCCAAGACTATTTCCAACGTATTGTCTTGTGAGTAACACTGTTGCATTATATTGTTTAAATCATTTTCTGTTTACACTTAAGACTATATAAATAAATTTAGTTAGACCTTTTACAAGGCTATATGTATTTTATTTATTTTTCGTTCATGGTTCTTTCCAAAGCCTGCGTGTCTAATTTTTCTAGGTTTCTTTCAGTCTCATGTAGTTCAGATTTCAAACTGAAGTATAAATGGAAAGAACCAAAAAAACAATAGAGTTCCTCTCATCTGATGATTTCTCTACAAGAATGAGGAAAGAGTTCAATCTTCTAAGGACCTTTGATTGGCTATCAAAAAGAATTCATTCCTCTAGGTCTTCCCTATTTTTGCAATTTAACTTAAATGATGTAAAACACAATATACTATTCAGAGACTTTTACATTTTCATCAGTTTTGCACATTTTCATATGTACTTAACCTCAGTCTACAACATTCCTTCATTATTCTGTCCCTGATGTTTTTATACTGCCAACACATAATAAAACCAGTTTGATTTACAGCATGAGAAGCTATCCACCTGGCTGCCTTTGAAGCAGAGCATGGTCAATAGAGAACATTCCTTCTGGTTTCTCGTTACATGTAAAGGCTTTTGTAATGCTTATTGCATTCTATTTAGTATTTTAAAAAAACTGCTGGCTAGTTTCTGATCATTTGGGTAAATGCCCCAAAGTGGTATTGCTGGATCATAGAGGAGTTCTATGTGGAGTCTTTGGAGGAACCTCCATACTACTTTCCAAAGCAGTTGAACAAGTTTACACTCCCAACAATTATGCATTAAGGTTCCCTTCTGTCCACATCCCCTCCAGCCTCTGTTGTTATTAGAGTTCTTGATTATAGCCATTCTAACTGGGGTGATATGGTATCTCAATGTTGTTTTGATTTGTATTTCTTTTATGGCTAGAGAGGTTGAGCTTTTCTTCATGTGTCTATTGGCCATCCTCCTTTCCTCTTCAGAGAAGTTTCTCTTTAAGTCTTTAGCTCACTTATTTATTGGGCAGTTGTTTCTTTGAGGATTTGTTGTTGGGGGATTTAATTTTTTTGGGTTCCAGGTATATTTTAGGTATGAGACACTTGTCCGTTACCAGCACAACTATGTTTACTGCAGCATTATTTCCCATGGCTAAGATCTGGAACAAACCCAGATGCTCCTCACTAGATGAAAGGATGAAGAAAATGTGACATATATATATACACAATGGAATTCTATTCCTCCATCAGAAAGTATGACATTGCCCCATTTGTTAAGAAATGGAAAGACTTGGAAAAAATTATATTAAGTGAATTAAGCCAGGTCCAAAAAAACATAGGTCCCATGGTTTCCCTTATTTGCAATAACTAGTATATGTCTGAGTCAAGCAGAAAAAGGTCAGATACATTGATATTAGGTGAAATGAACCCCAAGATAAGGATTCAATTGTTTTTTTCTTTATTGCAATTGTTTCGAACATTTATAAGATGATTTCTTTGT